>NC_057809.1:369548293-369556134 GCF_018294505.1 Triticum aestivum | reverse complement strand
CGACCGGGCCCGCGCGGGCCGGGTCTGGGCCCCGCGGGCCGCGCGGTGGAGAGGGAGGCGGCCGGATGAGGTGGCGCTCGCCGATTGGCGCGAGAGGCGGCGGTGGGTGACGTGGCACAGCGCCATTGGGCGGGAGGACGTGGCCGGCGGAGCGGACATTGTCCGGCGCAGTGAGGACGCATCCGGCGGCGCGAGGGAAGGAATTTTTAGGGTTTCGTCCGCGAATTTGGAAGGGTTGCACATATTTATAGGTAGAGGGAGCTAGGAGAGTCCAAATGAGGTGCGGTTTTCAGCCACGCGATCTTGATCGAACGCTCTAGATGATGGAGAGGGTTTAGGTGGGTTTTGGGCCACTTTGGAGGGGTGTTGGGCTGCAACACACACGAGGCCTTTTCGGTCCCTTGGTTAACCGTTGGAGTATCAAACGAAGTCCAAATGGTACGAAACTTGACAGGCGGTCTACCAGTAGTAAAACAAGGCCGCTTGGCAAGTCTCAGTCCAATCCGGAAATGTTTAATCCCCACACATGAAAGAAAGGTAGAAATGACCACCAGAGGAGAACGAAGCGCCGGAATGCAAAACGGACAACGGGAAAAATGCTCTGATGCATGAGACGAACATGTATGCAAATGAAATGCACATGATGACATGATATGCAATGCATGACACGCAAACAAAGACAAGGCAACAACAGCGAATAACTGGACGACACCTGGCACATCGGTCTCGGGGCGTTACAACACTCCAACACTACGAGAGGATCTCGTCCCGAGATCTAGAATGGCACCGGAGGGACAACGGAAGAGAAAGAGAAGAGGTAAAACTAAGTTGCTCCTTGACAAATGAGTGAAACCAAAGAACCTTGAGAGGTTGAACAAATGAAAAGAAAGAAAGCAACAGAGAAGAACAAGGTTGAAAAACACTCCGGTAGGGAAGAGGAACAAGGAAGAACAAATTCGTATGGCACTCCGGTTAAAAGAGATGAAGACTTGATAAGGCAAAAAGAACTTGAGCAAAAGGGCACAACACTCCGGTTAAATGGACAATCATGAAAAGAACACAATCTTTGATGAAACGGGATGATGGTTAAAGAGAGCAACATCACAATGCCTCCGGAACAAAAGAATAGAAGATAGATAATTGAAAAAGGAGAAATGAGGAGAAAATGCCAACTTCTGCCAAAAGAGCTTGAGAAGGCATCCTTAGGAGAAGGGTCGAACGGAGTTGTTGGAAAACCAACAATGAAAAGAACAAGGTTGTAGTGGGCTTATGGAGAACATCTCAAAACTATGAGGTGAAATTGTGCCACTAACGGAAACGATATATTAGCTTGATAACAACAAGGAGATGAGAAGCTTATTTCGCCGGGAGGATAGATGAATAACTTGGGTCATTTCTAAACACCATAGATAGCAACAATCCTTAGGGAAGGCTTTAGGTGAAATATATCCCAAGATAATTCCAATGACGAGATTGATGGATTTTAAAATACCTCATTCTTAATAACAAGTGAATCATGAAACATGAACTCAAATTATCAAGAATGACATAATACCACCTCCAATGATACGGAAGAAAGAATTGCACTCCGGATAGCAAGATGAAGAAAACTTGAGCTTCTTAGCAAAGACTGTCGATGAACACTTCGAGAACGAATTAAATCCTTGATGAATCCATCATGTAGAACCTCCATGAAGAACTCCGGTAAACAAAAGAATGCTCAAACGGAAGGCAAGAGAAGATGGAAACACAAGGTGAAGACTTGCAATGATTTAGATGAATCTCCGTGGTGATATAATTGAAATAACTTGGAGCTCCGGAAAGGAAAGATGACCAAAAGAAATCAAGAATTTGATGAGCCTCCGGAATAAAGAATTGAATTTACTCGATGAAACAAGAATAAGAATTATATTATGCTTATCCTTCACCAATTTAAATTGATGACAAGCAACAGATTTGGCACACTACTTATTCTCGTAGAAAAGATGAAGAGAGATATTGATAACTTGATAAGGACTTGATGGAACCGCCGGTGGGATTTGGAACAACGAACGATTTGATATGATAAGCAAGGAAGAGAAATCTTGAACGAACCACTATTAGAATTAAAATGAACGAAGAAAAGATAAAGAATCACCGGGAAGAATTAGCAAACGAACGAGGATGCTTGAGAGAAATTAGATCCATGAGAACGAAGAGATTACGAGCTGATTAGAGAATCCTTGATTTAAGCACCGGTACGATTGGAGAATGATAACTGAAAGCTGAGAGTGAATAATTATGAGACGATGGGCTCCGAAGAATCAAACTGAAAATACCCTGAATTACTCCGGATGGGTGAAAAGAAATCTCACAATCGAAAACAATTATGAGAGGATGGCAACAAGCTAGAATCACGAATCTTGAAGAGAATGGGGCAAGATTAAAGAGAAACTCTTCTTCGGTCTTCAAATCCTGAGAATGACGACGAGAAACACCACCATGAATTGTTTAGACACTCCGGAGTGAAGAATGGAAAGGTTGAGCCAACGATGAAAAAAATTTAACCGATCTTGGAGAAAGACATTTGACTGATGACAATTCATTCTTACGTCAAACTTTAGGAAAGAATTTGAAAAGCTCCGGAAAAATAAGAAGAGTCAGGTAAGATCCTGGGAAAAAAACCTGTGGGTTAGGGCCCACTCAAAATAAACACTGTTAGAATGATTAAAAAGAGAGATAGCACCAGTAAGATTTAAATGGCTAGAATGAGATAACAACCTCGAAATAGGTTCAACTGATCTTGAAAGACAAGACGAGCCTTCTGAGATATCTTTAGCACTCCGGAACAATAGAATAGCGAGAAGTGAAAGAATATGAGGAGCACCGACATGATAGGGTATTTAAAACAAGGAGAAAGATATGATCAATAACACTTGAATTTAAACCGCCGGAGAAGAAAAAAATGAGTAAAGGGTGACGAACTTGAAGCTCCGTTAGAATCTTCGTGAGAATCACCGGATACGAACATTGATGGAAAAGAATGGAGAGACTTCACACCAATAAGATGGTACTTGATTAAGAAATCTTATTCCTCGAAGAAAGAGGGTGGGAGGGTGGGAAAAACAAAGGCAACTTGGAGACGGATGAAACAAACACCGTTGAGAAGAACTGATAATTGATCTTGTTGATGTTGAAAAGATCGGAACCACTTGAAGAGAAAAACACCGGTTGAAAGGATTGACATTACAAACTCGATGATCGAGAAGGATTAGTATTCGCATTGGAGTATGAGAACACCATTTAGGAAAAGGTATGGAATCAACACTTGACTTCGAAGCAACTCGAATACCACAACTCAAAACAAAACAAAGGATTGGCTTGCAGAATAAGCCGGAACAAACATATGATAGAGATTTCGTCCGAAGTTTTTGTGGTGGGGCCTACACGGGCTCGATCGTACAGCACCATCATGTACAAGGCAGTGCACATGACATACGAAGCGTCCCCGAGTCAGCATAGCCAAGGACTCTTTAAGACACAACGAGACCACTATAAAACCAACCGTGGATAGGCGGACCACTAGACGTTGAACCCCAATTTCATATCATATATCCGTCGGAAAGATATCCTAAGAGCTACTTGAATTCCCACCTATGAAACTCCTGAAATTTCCGGTTATGCAATCAGGTGTTGGGGATACAGGGGAAGCATAATATCTCACCCAAACTAGCAAATCCTACATCCAGCTGTATCCATCCTTCAACACATAACCAAGAAACCTTCGGAAATCGTCTACCTCAACCTTCGAAAAGCATCCGTTATACAAGTTATGGCAATACTCCCGAACTCCCGCCCCAGTACTGGGTGGCGTCGAGGTTATCTCACCAACGAACTGCATAAAAGAGATTTTCGATGTCGGCGTACTAAACTCAGGTATTCCAGAACTGCAACGATAAAATTATGACGACAACACCTCAGAGCTTAACTACCCGGGACACTTCCACAAAACCCCTGACAGGAGGCACCAAGACAATGTTCTCGTCACAAAACCATCGAAACGATTCCAAGATACCCGCGTGATCCTAAATTTTTTTAGTGAAATTTGAGAAGAGAAGAGTCAAAACTCTACGTCAGGATGCCTTACCAAAGCGATGAGGAGACTGGGAAGTAAAAAGAATTCCTAAACTCTCCGATACATAATTCCTAATTGACTCAAAAAATTTCTAGACTCAACAACGACTGCTAAAAACGATCAAGCAATGGGGGATCCTATGGTCGGGGAAGGCTCTGATACCAACTTGTAACGCCCTCGATGCGGCTATATCTCCCACGTATCGAAGCACGACTTGGAGGCATAACCGCATTGAAAGCAATGTCATAAGAGAGGTAATCTTCACACAACCCATGTAATACATAAGGAAAACAGACATAGTTGGCTTACAATCGCCACTTCACACAATTACAAGAATATAGCATTACATCATCCAAATACACTCATGGTCCGACTACGGAACCAAAATAAAAGAAGAACCCCAAAAGCGACAAAGTCCCCGATCGACCCCAACTGGGCTCCACTACTGATCAACTAGAACGAAGCAAGACAAAGGACAAGATCTTCAACGAGCTCCTCCTGAGCTTGGTTGCGTCATCTCCACGGACTCAACGGCACCTGCAAACTGGTTTTGAAAGTATCTGTGAGCCACGGGGACTTAGCAATCTCGCACCCTCGCGATCAAGACTATTTAAGCTTATGGGTAAGGTAAAAGGTATGAGGTGGAGCTGCAGCAAGCGACTAGCATATATGGTGGCTAACATACGCAAATGAGAGCGAGAAGAGAAGGCAAAGCACGTTCGAACAACTATGATCAAGAAGTGATCCTAGAACAACCTACGTCAAGCATAACTCCAACAACCGTGTTCACTTCCCGGACTCCGCCGGAAAGAGACCATCACGGTTACACACGCGGTTGATACATTTTAATTAAGGTCAACTTTAGGTTTTCTACAACCGGACTTTAACAAATTCCCATATGCCCATAACCGTGGGCACGGCTTTCGAAAGTTCAAATCCCTGCAGGGGTGTCCCAACTTAGCCCATCACAAGCTCTCACGGTCAACGAAGGAATAGACCTCCTCCCGAGACATTCCGATCAGACTCGGTATCCCGGTTCTACAAGACATTTCGACAGGGTAAAACTAAACCAGCAACACCGCCCGAATGTGCCGACAAATCCCGATAGGAGCTGCACATATCTCTTTCTTAGGGCACACTCAGATTGTCTTAGGTATGGGTAGGCCAGCCCAGAGTTGCCCCTGGTGGCCACCGGCAGCTGACAGGTGGACCAACACTCAGAGGAGCACTGGCCCGGGGGGGGGGTAAAATAATGATGACCCTTGAGTCCGCGAAACCCATGGGAAAAAGAGGCTACGTGGCGAATGGTAAAACCAATGTTGGGCATTGCTGGAAGAGCTTTACTTAAGGCGAACTGTCAAGGGGTTCCCATTATTACCCAACCGTGTAAGGAACGCGGAATCCGGGAACATAACACCGATATGACGGAAACTAGGGCGGCAAGAGTGGAACAAAACACCAGGCATAAGGCCGAGCCTTCCACCCTTTACCAAGTATATAGATGCATTAATTAAATAAGATATATTGTGATATCCCAACAAGTAAACATGTTCCAACAAGGAACAACATCTCCATGTTCCAACAAGGAACAAAACTTCAATCTTCACCTGCAATTAACAACGCTATAAGAGGGGATGAGCCAAGCGGTAACATAGCCAAACAACGATTTGCTAGGACAAGGTGGCTTAGAGGCTTGGCTTAACAATATAGGAGGCATGATAAGCAAGTGGTAGGTATCGCAACATAGGCATAGCAAAAGAGCAAGCATCTAGCAAGCAAAGATAGAAGTGATTTCGAGGGTATGATCATCTTGCCTGAAATCCCGCAAGGAAGAAGAACGATACCATGAAGAAGACAAACGGACGTAGACGAACGGGTCCTCACAAACGCGACGTTACTAGAACCAACCCGAAGAAGCAAACACCGGAAAAGAAGCACACAACATAGTAAACAACCAACTCATGAACATGGTATGATATGCGGGATGCGGTATGCGATGCATATGCATGATTTGACAAGGAATGAATGAACCTGGCCTCAACATGGAAATCCAAGTGTTCCACTGGAAAGATGATATGAAATCGCTTGAAAATGATATAAAGAACGCCGGAATCGGAGTTACGGTTTGGAAATGGCAAGCAATTCAAATATGACACCGGTCTGCGATTTACAGCAAGTAGCCATCTAAATGCAACAAGATAAGCAAGCTACAGCGCTCAAACATGACAACAAAAGACATGGCAGGGATGCATTCAAGATGCTTAACAAAAGATGAACACTGAGTTATGACCAATTCATCCATTAACAGGTTCAAACAAGCATGGCAAAAATGCAAACGGTAAACGGATCTCAGACTTAGTGAAATTAATACAAGCCTGGAATTTCAGATCAGATAGCACTCTTCAGAGCATGAAAACTATAAGCTACAGGACCTGAACATGGAAAAGTAAAGCATGGCATGGAACTACTCAAAGAGCTTAACAAAAGTCCCTTAGTGACCTTGAGCCAAAAGGGATCAGAAAATACAATTGCAAGCATGGGAACATGGCCAAAACATAATCAGTTCTCAGACTTAGTGAAAACTGGAGCATGCTGAAAACAGATATCCAATAGGCATGTTTACGACCTTGATGCACTCACTACGGAGCAAGTCATGACAAGCTAAGCATACACCCACCAAGAATAGACAAAATACAAGCTATACATGGCAAGAACAATAACATAGCATGCACGGATCAACTACAACATCATCGGCAAAATCGCTAACAAGTAGACAATCTGCCCAGATTCACGAAGTAGCAAAAGTAGAGCTCGATTGACTCAAGCTAGGGTGCTCCATAATTGCAAACAAGGGCATGTATGGATATAGCACTACAATATTAATAAAACATCCTTACTGATCATCCTCAAAAGAGGCATGGATCACTAGCAAACAACATGAACATATGGCATAATGAGATAAACAGACCAAGGACTTAGTGGAAATGCTAAGTCCCTGAAATCGGCATTACCAAGTGCACCACTTTGCAAGCTTGTGCTAGTCACCACACACATCACAAAAATACATGGGTTGTACCTTTGGAAAGATGGCAAACCCCTTAACAACACATATGTAGAGCTCAGGGGCATATCATGCACACAATAATCATGGCAAAAATGACAAATATCTAAATGCAGCAGCAGATCTGACAAATAACTCAAGTAGCACTCTTCTAACAGCATTTCGGGCATCAAGATGAACTCAAATGAAAATGATGCAATGAGATGAAATGATGTACTCTATGAGGCGAACATTTTGATATGCTATATGCATGAATCGGAGCTACGGATGCAAAGTTACGGCACGATGAACATGGCCATAAGAATCTAGGAATTTCGGGGGACTTGGTGAAATTTTACCTCCTCGAAAGTCAACGCGGGACGGAGGGATTCGGGACGGAGCGGTGCAGATCTGAGATGGGACGTTTGGTTGGAGGGATGGGTGGATCTCATCCCGATTGGCGCGGGTGACGAGGACGGCCGTGGAGCTCGCCGGAGTTGGGGAAGGTGGCCGGAGCGGTCGAATCCGGCGAGGACGGCGGGGCGGTGAGGCGATGCGGGCGGCACCGGCGATGCACACGGCGGGGCCGGCGATGCGCGGTGGAGGCGCATGACGAGACGGGCGGCGGGAGGCGGCAGAGGTGGCGGCGACCGGGCGGCAGCGCCGGTGGTGAAGAGCGGCGGCCGG
>NC_057809.1:369514448-369547881 GCF_018294505.1 Triticum aestivum | reverse complement strand
GGATGAGGTGGCGCTCGCCGATTGGCGCGGGAGGCGGCGGTGGGTGACGTGGCACAGCTCCATTGGGCGGGAGGACATGGCCGGCGGAGCGGATATTGTCCGGCGCGGTGAGGACGCGTCCGGCGGCGCGAGGGAAGGAATTTTTAGGGTTTCGTCCGCGAATTTGGAAGGGTTGCACATATTTATAGGTAGAGGGAGCTAGGAGAGTCCAAATGAGGTGCGGTTTTCGGCCACGCGATCGTGATCGAACGCTCTAGATGATGGAGAGGGTTTAGGTGGGTTTTGGGCCACTTTGGAGGGGTGTTGGGCTGCAACACACACGAGGCCTTTTCGGTCCCTCGGTTAACCGTTGGAGTATCAAACGAAGTCCAAATGGTACGAAACTTGATAGGCGGTCTACCGGTAGTAAACCAAGGCCGCTTGGCAAGTCTCGGTCCAATCCGGAAATGTTTAATCCCCACACATGAAAGAAAGGTAGAAATGACCACCGAAGGAGAACGAAGCGCCGGAATGCAAAACGGACAACGGGAAAAATGCTCGGATGCATGAGACGAACATGTATGCAAATGAAATGCACATGATGACATGATATGCAATGCAAGACACGCAAACAAAGACAAGGCAACAATAACGAATAACTGGACGACACCTGGCACATCGGTCTCGGGGCATTACAAGCAGCAACCATTCTTGTGGTTTTGGAGCAACAGAGTGGGCACAAAGGAAAGATAGGTCTTCAAATCTTGAAGTGTTGTGTCTGCCTCCGGGGTCCACTCCATAGATCCTGCCTTCTTCATGATTCTGAAGAACAGCAAGCCACGCTTGATAGACTTTGAAATTAACCTGCTAAGCACGCCAACACATCCAGTCAAACACCTCACTTCCTTAACTGTCCTGGGTGCTTGAATCTTCTCGATAGCCTTGATCTTGTTGGGGTTGGCCTCTATCCCCCGATGGGGCACAAAGAAGCCAAGTAGCTTGCCGGAAGGAACGCCAAACACAGGTTCATCTTCAATTTAATCATGTGCAGATTAGCAAACGTTTCTTCCAAATCCCTAATGAGGGTTGATCTATCCTTGGTCTTGACCACAATATCATCCATGTAAGCTTCAATATTTCTGTGCATCTGGGACTCAAAGCCAATCTGGACCGCCCTTGCAAAAGTGGATCTAGCACTCTTCAACCCGAAGGGCATCCGTACAAAGCAGTACATGCCACATGGGGTTATGAATGCGGTCTTCTCTTCCTCTTCCCTAGACATAAAGATCTGGTGGTATCCAGAGTATGCATCCAGGAAAGAAAGCAGGTCATACCGGAGGTGGAATCCACAATCTAGTCTATGCACGACAAGGGAAATGGGTCCATCGAGCATGCCTTGTTCAGATCCTTAAAGTCTATGCAAAGCCTCCATTTCCATTAGCCTTGTGTACCACCACAGGATTTGCTAACCATGTTGGATGCAATACTCCTGTGACTAGACTAGCTGCTTCAAGTTTCTTGATCTCCTCGGCAATGAACTGTTGTCCCTCCAAAGCTTGCTTCTGGACCTTTTGCTTGACGGGTCGGGCATGTGGGCAGACAGCAAGGTGATGCTCGATTACCTCCCTGGGAACACTAGGGATATCAGATGGTTGCCACACAAACACATCGATATTCGCTCGCAGGAAGGAAACGAGTGCGCTTTCCTATTTGTCATCGAGGGTGGCACCGATAGTGAAGGCACCATCAGTGTCAGCCAGCCCTGTCGGGACCTTTTGCACAGTGGGTGCAGTAGCCTTGGGTCTCTTACTATTGGAACTCTCCAGCAATTCATCAACAGGCGCAACATACTCCAAAGAGGTACCCTTCCCGGATTCCTTGCTAGCATCCTTGTTAGCTTTCTTCTTTCCTTTACTTTCCTTGGCAGGAACAGTGACTTCAGCGGCCTCTGCCGCAACTGCTTCCCGGTACATCTTGTCCACACAAATGATTGCGTCCTTCTCATCTGATGGAGTGGAAATGATGCCTATCATCCCTGGCATCTTCAAGTTGTTGTTGGCATAGTGATTTTGGCCAGAGCTGGACGACCAAGGATTCCATTGTACGGCGGGGGGAGGTCGACCACATCAAACATGATCTTCTCAGTCCAGTAATTCAACTCCCCCTAAATATCATCGGTAATGTGATCTTTCCCTTAGGACGACTCCTGCCAGGGTTGATCCCTTTTAACTTACTTGTAACCTTGAGCTCTTCCTCTAATATTTGAAGTCTACTGATGACCTTTGTAGAAATCAGATTTAACCCGGCCCCGCCGTCAACCAACATCTTTGTGACTTTGAGGTTGTGGATAGTTGGTGAGGCCAACAACGACATGCACCCTACCATGATGGTGCGGTCATGGTGATCCTCTTTGTCAAAGACGATGGGCGTGCGGGACCACTTGAGCGGCTTCCGAGAATCTGCCGCTGGCTCCACGACATTGATTTCACATGCCCACTATTTAAGTTGGTGGTGAGAGGAGTGCAGAGATGCACCCTAGTCAATGCACATGGCGTGAGTGGCTTTCTGGAACTCTTGCTCGCTAGTTTCCTCTTCATGTCCTCCATCACTCTCATGATTTCAATCCTCCTTCTCACGACCTCTGGCGGGTTTTCCTTGATCCTGAGGAGCCTTGTCGAGGCGTCTTGCTCCACCGCCTCGACCCTTGCCACCAGCGCCACCCTGACCTTTCTCCTTATCACGCTTCTTTGAAACAAATAGGCCCTAGAGGCAATAATAAAGTTATTATTTATTTTCTTATATCATGATAAATGTTTATTATTCATGCTAGAATTGTATTAACCGGAAACTTAATACGTGTGTGAATACATAGACAGACAGAGTGTCACTAGTATGCCTCTACTTGACTAGCTCGTTGATCAAAGATGGTTATGTTTCCTAACCATAGACATGAGTTGTCATTTGATTAACGGGATCACATCATTAGGAGAATGATGTGATTGACTTGACCCGTTCCGTTAGCTTAGCATTTGATCGTTTAGTTTGTTGCTATTTCTTTCTTCATGACTTATACATGTTCCTATGACTATGAGATTATGCAATTCTCGTTTATCGGAGGAACACTTTGTGTGCCACCAAACGTCACAACGTAACTGGGTGATTATAAAGGTGCTCTACATGTGTCTCCAAAGGTACTTGTTGGGTTGGCGTATTTCGAGATTAGCATTTGTCACTCCGGTTGTTGGAGAGGTATCTCTGGGCCCACTCGGTAATGCACATCACTATAAGCCTTGCAAGCATTGCAACTAATGAGTTAGTTGCAGGATGATGTATTACGGAACGAGTAAAGAGACTTGCCGGTAACGAGATTGAACTAGGTATTGAGATACCGACGATCGAATCTCGGGCAAGTAACATACCGATGCCAAATGGAACAACGTATGTTGTTATGCAGTCTGAACGATAAAGATCTTTGTAGAATATGTAGGAGCCAATATGGGCATCCAGGTCCCGCTATTGGTTATTGACCAGAGAGGTGTCTCGGTCATGTCTACATAGTCCTCGAACCCGTAGGGTCCGCACGCTTAATGTTCATTGACGATATAGTATTATATGAGTTATGTATGTTGGTGACCGAATTTTGTTTGGAGTCCCGGATGAGATCACGGACATGACGAGGAGCTCTGGAATGGTCCAGAGGTAAAGATTCATATATTGGATGATATGGTTTGGCCAACGGATCAGGCCCATGGGGCTATAAGTCGGTGCAAAAGGAGTTTTGCGGAGGCCAGGGGGCCAAACGCCGAGGCCCATGGCGTCTAGGCCAGATGCCAAGGATTGTGGCGTTTGGTCCAGGAGTCCGAGTGGGACTCTTGCCTTTCGGGCAAAACCGACTTTGAGGAGGCTTTGGCTCCAAGTTTCGACCCCAGGGCTCAACATATAAATAGAGGGGCAGGGCTAGCACCAAAGACACATCAAGAAACACCAAGCCGTGTGCCGGCAATCCCGGCCCCTCTAGTTTATCCTCTATCATAGTTTTCGTAGTGCTTAGGCGAAGCCCTGCGAAGATTGTTCTTCACCAACACCGTCACCACGCCGTCATGCTACCGGAACTCATTTATTACTTCGCCCCTCTTGCTGGATCGAGAAGGCGAGGACGTCACCGAGCCGAACGTGTGCAGAACTCGGAGGTGCCGTGCTTTCGGTACTTGGATCGGTCGGATCGTGAATACGTACGACTACATCAACCGCGTTGATATAACACTTCCGCGAATGGTCTACGAGGGTACGTAGACAACACTCTCCCCTCTTGTTGCTATGCATCACCATGATCCTGCGTGTGCGTAGGGAAATTTTTGAAATTACTATGTTCCCCAACAGTGGCATCCGAGCCAAGTTTTATGTGTTGATGTAATATGCACGAGTAGAACACAAGTGAGTTGTGGGCGATATAAGTCATACTGCTTACCAGCATGTCACGCTTTGGTTCGGCGGTATTGTTGGATGAAGCGGCCCGAACCGACATTACGCGTACGCTTACGCGAGACTGGTTTTACCGCCGTGCTATGCACACAGGTGACTAGCAGGTGTCAGTTTCTCCAACTTTAGTTGAACCGAGCGTGGCTACGCCCGGTCCCTGAGAAGGTTAAAACAGCACTAACTTGACAAACTATCATTGTGGTTTTGATGCATAGATAAGAATGGTTCTTGCTCAGCCCGTAGCAGCCACGTAAAACTTGCAACAACAAAGTAGAGGACGTCTAACTTGTTTTTGCAGGGCATGTTGTGATGTGATATGGTCAAAGCATGATGCTAAATTTTATTGTATGAGATGATCATGTTTTGTAACCGAGTTATCGGCAACTGGCAGGAGCCATATGGTTGTCGCTTTATTGTATGCAATGCAATCGCCCTGTAATGCTTTACTTTATCACTAAGCGGTAGCGATAGTCGTAGAAGCATAAGATTGGAGAGAACAACGATGCTACGATGGAGATCAAGGTGTCGTGCCGGTGACGATGGTGATCATGACGGTGCTTCGGAGATGGAGATCACAAGCACACGATGATGATGGCCATATTATATCACTTATATTGATTGCATGTGATGTTTATCTTTTATGCATCTTATCTTGCTTTGATTAACGGTAGCATTATAAGATGATCTCTCACTAAATTATCAAGGTACAAGTGTTCTCCCTGAGTATGCACCGTTGCGAAAGTTCTTCGTGCTGAGACACCACGTGATGATCGGGTGTGATAGGCTCTACGTTCAAATACAACGGGTGCAAAACAGTTGCACACGCGGAATACTCAGGTTAAACTTGATGAGCCTAGCATATAACATATATGGCCTCGGAGCATGGAGACCGAAAGGTCGAGCATGAATCATATAGTAGATATGATCAACATAGTGATGTTCACCATTGAAACTACTCCATCTCACGTGATGATCGGACATGGTTTAGTTGATTTGGATCACGTGATCACTTAGAGGATTAGAGGGATGTCTATCTAAGTGGGAGTTCTCAAGTAATATGATTAATTGAACTTAAATTTATCATGAACTTAGTCCTGGTAGTATTAGCATATCTATGTTGTAGATCAATAGCTCGCGTTTAGCTCCCCTGTTTTATTTTTGATATGTTCCTAGAGAAAACTAAGTTGAAAGATGTTAGTAGCAATGATGCGGATTGGATCCGTGAACTAAGGTTTATCCTCATTGCTGCACAGAAGAATTATATCTTTGATGCACCGCTAGGTGACAAACCTATTGCAGGAGCAGATGTAGATGTTATGAATGTTTGGCTAGCTCAATATGATGACTACTTGACAGTTTAGTGCACCATGCTTAAATGGCTTAGAATCCGGATTTCAAAGACGTTTTGAACGTCATGGACCATATGAGATGTTCCAGGAGTTGAAGTTAATATTTCAAGCAAATACCCGAGTTGAGAGATATGATGTCTCCAACAAGTTCTATAGCTAAAAGATGGAGGAGAATAGCTCAAGTAGTGAGCATGTGCTCAGATTGTCTGGGTACTACAATCACTTGAATCAAGTGGGAGTTAATCTTCCAGATAAAATAGTGATTGACAGAGTTCTCTAGTCACCATCACCAAGTTAGTAGAACTTCGTGATGAACTATAATATGCAAGGGATAACGGAAACGATTGCCAAGCTCTTCGTGATGCTGAAATCGATGAAGGTAGAAACCAAGAAAAGCATCAAGTTTGGATGGTAAACAAAACCACTAGTTTCAAGTAAAGGAACAAAGGGAAGAAAAGGGAACTTCAAGAAGAACGGCAAGCAAGTTGTTGCTAAAGTGAAAAACCCAAGTCTGGACCTAAGCCTGAAACTGAGTGCTTCTACTGCAAAGGGACTGGTCACTAGAAGTGGAACTACCCCAAGTAATTGGCGGATAAGAAGGATGGCAAAGTGAACATAGGTATATTTGATATACATGTTATTGATGTGTACTTTACTAGTGTTTATAGTAACCCCTCAGTATTTGATACTAGTTCAGTTGCTAATTATAGTATCTCGAAACGGGAGTTGCAGAATGAACAGAGACTAGTTAAGGGTGAAGTGACGATGTGTATTGGAAATGGTTCCAAGATTGATATGATCATCATCACACACTCCCTATACTTTCGGGATTAGTGTTAAACCTAAAATAAATGTTATTTAGTGTTTGCGTTGAGCATGGATATGATTGGATCATGTTTATTGCAATACGGTTAGTCATGTAAGTTAGAGAATAATTGTTGTTCTGTTTACATGAATAAAACCTTCTATGTTCATACACCCAATGAAAATGGTTTGTTGGATCTCGATCGTGGTGATACACATTTTCATAATATTGAAGCCAAAAGATGCAAAGTTAATAATGATAGTGCAACTTATTTGTGGCACTGCCGTTTAGGTTATATTGGTGTAAAGCACATGAAGAAAATCCGTGCTGATGGGCTTTTGGAATCACTTGATTATGAATTAGTTGATGCTTGCGAACCATGCCTCATGGGCAAGATGACTAAGACTCCATTCTCCGGAATAATGGAGCGAGCAACAAATTTGTTGGAAATCATACATATTGATGTATGTGGTCCGATGAATACTAAGGCTTGCTGCAGGTATCATTATTTTCTGATCTTCACAGATGATTTGAGCAGATATGAGTATATCTACTTGATGAAACACAAGTCTGAAACATTTGAAAAGTTCAAAGAATTTCAGAGTGAAGTGGAGAACAGTAACAAAAATAAAAGTTTCTACGATATGATCGCTGAAGTAGAATATTTGAGTTACAAGTTTGGCCTTCAGTTAAAACAATGTGAAATAGTTTCACTACTCACGCCCTTGGAACACCACAGTGTAATGGTGTGTCCGAACGTCGTAACCGTACTTTATTAGATATGGTGAAATCTATGATGTCTCTTACCAATTTACCACTATCGTTTTTGGGGTTATGCATTAGAGACAGCTACATTCACGTTAAATAGGGCACCGTCTAAATCCGTTGAGACGATAACACATGAACTATGGTTTGGCAAGAAACCTAAGCTGTCGTTTCTTAAAGTTTGAGGTTGCAATGCTTATGTGAAAAAGTTTCAACCTGATAAGCTCAAACCCAAATCGGAGAAGTACGTCTTCATAGGATACCCAAAATAAAATGTTGGGTACACCTTCTATCACAGATCCAAAGGCAAGATATTCATTGCTGAGAATGGATCCTTTCTAGAGAAGGAGTTTCTCTCTAAAGAAGTGAGTGGGAGGAAAGTAGAACTTGATGAGGTAATTGTACCTGCTCCCTTATTGGATAGTAGTTCATCACAGAAACCGGTTTCTGTGACACCTACACCAATTAATGAGGAAGCTAATGATGATGATCATGAAACTTCAGATCAAGTTACTACCGAACCTCATAGGTCAACCAGAGTAAGATCCGCACCAGAGTGGTACGGTAATCCTGTTCTGGAGGTCATGTTACTTGACCATGACGAACCTACGAACTATGAGGAAGCGATGTTGAGCCCAGATTCCGAGAAATGGCTTGAGGCCATGAAATCTAAGATGAGATCCATGTATGAGAACAAAGTATGGACTTTTATTGACTTGCCCATTGATCGGAGAGCCATTGAGATTAAATGGATCTTCAAGAGGAAGACGGACGCTGATAGTAGTGTTACTATCTACAAAGCTAGAATTGTCACAAAAAGGTTTTCGACAAGTTCTAGGTGTTGACTGCGAGTGAGAGTTTCTCACTCATATCTATGATTAAGTTTGTCCGAATCATGTTAGCAATTGCCGCATTTTATGAAATCTGGCAAATGGATAAACAAAACTGCATTCCTTAATGGATTTATTAAAGAAGAGTTGTATATGATGCAACCAGAAGGTTTTGTCAATCCTAAAGGTACTAACAAAATATGGAAGCTCCAGCGATCCATCTATGGACTGGTGCAAGCATCTCGGAGTTGGAATATACGCTTTGATAAGTTGATCAAAGCATATAGTTTTATACAGACTTGCGGTGAAGCCTGTATTTACAAGAAAGTGAGTGGGAGCACTACAACATTTCTGATAAGTATATGTGAATGACATATTGTTGATCAGAGATAATGTAGAATTATTCTACAAAGCATAAAGGAATGTTTGAAAGGAGTTTTCCAAAGAAAGACCTCAGTGAAGCTGCTTACATATTGAGCATCAAGATCTATAGAGATAGATCAAGATTTTGAAGTAGTTCAAAATGGAACAGTCAAAGAAGGAGTTCTTGCCTGTGTTACAAGGTGTGAAGTTGAGTAAGACTCAAAACCCGACCACGGCATAAGATAGAGAGAGAATGAAAGTCATTCCCTATGCCTCAGCCATAGGTTCTATAAAGTATGCCATGCTGTGTACCAGACCTATTGTATACCCTGCCCTGAGTTTGGCAAGGGAGTACAATAGTGATCTAGGAGTAGATCACTAGACATTGGTCAAAATTATCGTTAGTGGAATAAGGATATGTGTCTCGATTATGGAGGTGACAAAAGGTTCGTCGTAAAGGGTTACGTCGATGCAAGTTTTGACACTGATCCGGAGGACTCAAAGTCTCAATCTGGATACATATTGAAAGTGGGAGCAATTAGCTAGAGTAGCTCCGTGCCGAGCATTGTTGACATAGAAATTTGCAAAATACATATGGATCTGAATGTGGCAGACCCGTTGACTAAACTTGTCTCACAAGCAAAACATGATCACACCTTAGTACTCTTTGGGTGTTAATCACATAGCGATGTGAACTAGATTATGTACTCTAGTAAACCCTTTGGGTGTTGGTCACATGTCGATGTGAACTATGGATGTTAATCACATGGTGATGTGAACTATTGGTATTAAATCACATGGCGATGTGAACTAGATTATTGACTCTAGTGAAAGTGGGAGACTGATGGAAATATGCCCTAGCGGCAATAATAAAGTTATTATTTATTTCCTTATATCATGATAAATTTTTATTATTCATGCTAGAATTGTATTAACCGGAAACTTAATACATGTGTGAAAACATAGACAGACAGAGTGTCACTAGTATGCTTCTACTTGACTAGCTCTTTGATCAAAGATGGTTATGTTTCCTAACCATAGACATGAGTTGTCATTTGATTAACGGGATCATACCATTAGGAGAATGATGTTATTGACTTGACCCATTCCGTTAGCTTAGCACTTGATCGTTTAGTTCGTTGCTATTGCTTTCTTCATGACTTATACATGTTCCTATGACTATGATATTATGCAACTCTCGTTTACAGGAGGAACACTTTGTGTGCCACCAAATGTCACAACGTAACTGGGTGATTATAAAGGTGCTCTACATGTGTATCCGAAGGTACTTGTTGGGTTGGCGTATTTCGAGATTAGGATTTTCCACTCCGGTTGTCAGAGAGGTATCTTTGGGCCCACTCGGTAATGCACATCACTATAAGCCTTGCAAGCATTGCAACTAATGAGTTAATTGCGGGATGATGTATTACGGAACAATTAAAAAGACTTGCTGGTAACGAGATTGAACTAGGTATTGAGATACTAACGATCGAATCTTGGGCAAGTAACATACCGATGACAAAGGGAACAACGTATGTTGTTATGCGGTCTGACCGATAAAGATCTTCGTAGAATATGTAGGAGCCAATATGGGCATCCAGGTCCCTCTATTGGTTATTGACCAGAGAGGTGTCTCGGTCATGTCTACATAGTTCTCAAACCTGTAGGGTACGCACGCTTAACGTTCATTGACGATATAGTATTATATGAGTTATGTATGTTGATGATCGAATTTTATTCGGAGTCTCAGATGAGATCACAGACATGACGAGGAGCTTCGGAATGGTCCGGAGGTAAAGATTCATATATTGGATGATATGGTTTGGCCAAGGTGTCAGGCCCATGGGGCTATAAGTCAGTGCAAAAGGAGTTTTGCGGAGGCCAGGGGGCCAAATGCCGGAGACCCTGGCGTCAGGCCCTGGGCCAGACGCCGAGGCCCATGGCGTCTGGGCCAGACGCAAAGGATTGTGGCGTTTGGTCCTGGAGTCCGAGTGGGACTCTTGCCTTTCGGGCAAAACCGACTTTGAGGAGACTTTTGCTCCAAGTTTCGACCCCAGGGCTCAACATATAAACACAGGGGCATGGCTAGCACCAAAGACACATCAAGAAACACCAAGCTGTGTGCCGGCAACCCCGTCCCCTCTAGTTTATCCTCCGTCATAGTTTTCGTAGTGCTTAGGCGAAGCCCTGTGAAGATTGTTCTTCACCAACACCGTCACCACGCTGTCGTGCTGCCGAAACTCATTTACTACTTCGCCCCTCTTGCTGGATCGAGAAGGCGAGGACGTCAGCGAGCTGAACATGTGAAGAACTCGGAGGTGCCGTGCTTTCGGGTACTTGGATCGGTCGGATCATGAAGACATACGACTACATCAACCGTGTTGATATAACGCTTCCGCGAATGGTCTACGAGGGTACGTAGACAACACTCTCCCCTCTTGTTGCTATGCATCACCATGATCCTGCGTGTGCGTTGAGAAATTTTTGAAATTACTACATTCCCCAACATTCTCATATTCAGCCGTCTGCTTCTTGACGAGCTGCTCAACCTGATGACACTCCTGGAGATCGTGGCTCTTGATCCGATGCATCTTGCAGTACGGGCCATCACCTTTCCCAGCCTTCTCGGCAGCCGTGGCTTCCCGGCAATCAGTGCACACGGCAACTTCCTTGTCGGGAACTCGGTCTTGGCCTTCTTGCCGGTACTAGGTGCGCTCGACCCCTCAACTATCATCACTGCCTTATTCTTGCACCGTTTGCCACGCTTCTTGTTGTTCTTCTTCTTCTGATTGGTGGCCTCTTCATCATCCTCTAAGTCAATGTCATGTCATCATCTTCACTGGGGAGCCGCCTCCCATCCTCTACCCAAGCACACTTATCCACTAGAGTGTATAGCTCCTTGACAGTCTTGGGCAACCGAAAGTTCATCTTGGAACGTAGTTGATGACTGTGCACGTTGGACTGGAACGCAACTATCACAGCTGCCGGGTGGATGTCTAGAATGTTCCTATGTACTCAGCTGAACCTCTGCATGTACTTTTGCAGAGTTTGTCCTTCCTTCTGCAGGAGGTGCCGCAAGTCGCTGGGCCACCCTGGTTCTTGATAGCCGCCCGTGAAGGTGCCAACAAACTCATGGCAAAGGTCAGCCCAGGTCGTAATGGATTTCTTCAGCAGGTGAATCAGCCAAGACCTCACATTTGGCTTGAGTGCCAAAGGGAAGTAGTTGGCGAACACCTTTTCGTCTCTTCCCTCGGTAGCTTGAACGACAATGGTGTAGATGCTCAAGAACTCTGCCGGGTTTAGTCTCCCATCATACTTCTCTAGTATTTCTGGCTTGAACGTGCGAGTGGATGGCCAACAGACTTGTCGCAACTCATGGGTGAAGGCGGGGCACCAAGTCTCGAAAGGTAGGTACCCACCTTAACCGAGCGCGGGCTCGTCGACGTCGGGGCCATCACACCTATCAGACTCACGGTTGGTGTCCCGGCGTTGGTCGATGGTGACGTGCGTGCCTTCCCTTTGCCCGTCTTCCAGGACTCGCCATTGGCCTTGACGCGCTCGAGGGTCGGACGAAGCCATGGATACATCATCGGGTTCTTGGTCGCGTGGCTCCCGTGCTGGCTGCCGTGGAGGGGACAATACCGCGGGGGTGGCCCCTTCCGTGCGACTAGCAGCGTGGGCAGTTGTCATCGCTTGGGGAGGCCGTGGCGGACCAACTCACTGTGATTCTCCTGCCTTGGCGAAACCAATGAGGCTTTGAATGGTGGCTCTCCACTCAGCCATATGATCGGCTGCCGGCGGAAATCTCACTTGTAGTGGGCCTGCGCCATGGCCTCTGAAGCGGTGCGTGGCGGGGATGATGACATAGATAGTAACATCGCCCAGCTCCTGATGGTGTCGGTAGTGGCCGCGCCATGTTCTTGTCATCATGAGACAGCAGCCAGGATGGCGTAGTGATGAGGTGGAGGCACTTGAGGACCAGCGGTTCTGTTTGGTGCATTGGTTGGGTCAACTCGTTCTGGGGGTGGTGCATGCCCTGCGGTCGCGCCCGCAGTGGGAGCAGCCGGAGAGTTGTGATTCGCCCCAAAGCGAGTGCCGTCGCTGTGGCTGTGCCCTTCGACCGGGCAGAGAGGTGCAGACGGAATGATCTCTCCACCCGTACCTCGTGGAGTGTGGTCGCTGGGATGTTGTTGGTGCTGTCCTTCTTCGGTGCCTCCCGGTCCTATTTCGGCCGCATGGGAGGTGGTGAAGGCGCCGCCTACGCCGACCACATCCCCCGTAGCGTCCACATCCCCATGCGTCCCCGTAGCCCTCGATGAAGAAGATGACACACTGCATACGCTTCTTGGGTCCGCACAAGCGCTTCCCCCTACCTGTCGCGCCAAAGATGTCGTGGGAAACCATGACCACCTATGGGGCCATGAGCCCCTTGTGGTTCGGCAGGGGGATGAGCACATTGCACAAAGGGTAGAGAACGTTGCGCAGCACGACAAAGATCACACGGGCAGTTTTACCCAGGTTTGGGCCGCCGTGAGGCGTAAAACCCTACTCCTGCTTTGGTGGATTGATGGTGGATTTTGGTGGAAACGCAGTGCTCTAGCCCGGCAGGGTTGCCCCGGGACGAGAGCATTTATGCGCGTATGAGTGTACAAGTGTCCGAATCCTTTTTATGGTTGCCTTGGCCGTCCTTTTGTAGATCAAGGGATCACCACAATGGTAGATTAGTCATTGTGTACTAATTAGCTACCGTACAGTGCTATCATACCTAACTCTGCAGACAGGGCAGAGCGCATTAAATGCACTGCTCAGTGTCACATCATGGCATGCTCGGCAAGCCTTGCCAGGCTGTTCGACCACCTTCTTGTCTGTCTGCTTGACACGTCTCTGGACGGGTGCCATCTGGATCCGATTTCCTTCATAAGTGGCTACCATGTGTCAAGAAACAACCACTTAGTCACTTGGGGGCTTGACACCGCACTGATCGATGAGTCGCGTCGCTGTGAGGTGTAGCGGTGGAGCCTTGGCGGGGTGGTTCGCCCTTAGCATCCCGACAAGCCTACCGGGATAGTCTTGAGACTTGTCTTCGAAGCAACCTCGACCTCGCCAGGCTCGCCTGCCCGGCAAGGGAGGCTTTCCCTTAGTGATATCTTGTTTCCTTTGGCTTGACTTGGTCTTATTGATCCGCTCCCTGACTCCTCAAAGAGCTATTTGTTCTGCTTGGTTCGGTCTTGGATGTCGCAACCTTGCTCTTAGGCCTGTGCACGGTCTGGGTGACATACCCAGGGTTTGTTGCACTGACACACAGTGTCAGGATGTGCCTCCCTGAAGTTTCTTCCTTTATCTTTTCTTCTATCTACACTGGATCAATGTAAACCCCATGATGGGTACGTGAAAAACTGACGCCTTTTGCGCCTTAACTATTGGTTTCGAGATTTAAATCGCACGTTCCCCCCAAAGATCTCCTCACAGGGTTCATCCCCTTTTTACTTGCTTGATAAGGTGCTCTACGTCGCCAGGACCTGGCCCTTGAGCGAACCTCAGCCGCCGCTGGTATGTCAGGTCATGATGCCTGGAATAAGGCCAGGAGGTGAGGGGCTCCGGAGGCTAGTGAGGGCTCCCGAGGCACGATGCTCAGGGAGCCTCCTTTGACGTGCAAGTGACTCATGTGGAAAAAGGGAGCGACCCCCGCCTATGTCGCGAGAGGGGGGAGCTCTAGAGACGATAGCGACACCTCATGAGGCGGTTCGACTTAGCTATTTGCGCGGAGCGGCGTCGGGCGATGAGTAGCTCGACCCCTAGAGTTTACGCGCCGTGCAGCCCTTCGGGTAGTCGCTTGGGCTCCCAAGCACTTGGTCCCTAGGGCACTGCATGCTTGAAAAGTTTTGAGGTATAGGGGCGAAGCAGGCTCGCCGCCCTACTCATGTCTGTTCCATGAGGAGATGAGGCACCAAGAATCTTGGTGAGGTGATGTGCACGGGTGCAGGCCCGTGAGCCAGAGCTCGACCGCTTAGATTTATCGGTGCTACATGGACAGACCGAGCACAAGCATCGTGCTAGTTGACCCCACTCATGGAACGGTCAAGAGGAAGGCCGTGAGCGCGCAGTGCTCTTGCTCATGGCGAGGCACCAAACATAGGGTTAATCAAGCAACGAGAATTCATTGAAGCATAACCAAATCTAGTTCACAACCAAAAGGCGAGGCGGCTACCGGGAGGGACCCTGGCCAGCTTCACGATGATGCAGCCCATGGGGCGCACTCACTTTCGAATAAACCAAAAAGTCACCTGGCAACATGCTACTGTGGGAGCGTCGGGCTGCTTGACGAAGCGTGCCACGGAGGTTTGCCTCTCAGGGGCCGACATGCTCCTGAGGCTCCGGGGTTTCGGAAGGGGCTGAAGTCTAGCGAGGCGCCATTGCGAGGCGCACCAACCTTTGGAAGGTGGCACCGGCATTCTTCAGGCCGAAGGGCATGCAAGTGTAGTTGGTGGCTGATACGTCTCCAACGTATCTATAATTTTTTCTTGTTCCATGCTGTTATATTATCACTCTTGCATGTTTTACAATCATTTTATAGCCACCTTATATCATTTTATGGGACTAACCTATTGACATAGTTGAGGGAGTCCTGGATTAAGGGGTCCTCGGGCGTCCGACCTATTGGACATGGGCCGGACTGATGGGCCTTGAAGATACAAGATAGAAGACTCTCTCCTGTGTTTGGATGGGACTCTCTTTGGCGTGGATGGCAAGCCTGCCATTCGGATATGAAGATTCATTTCTCTGTAACAGACTTTGTACAACCCTAGCCTCCCCTGGTGCCTATATAAACCGGAGGGTTTAGTCTATAGGGGCAATCATAATCATACAGGCTAGACTTCTAGGGTTTTGGCCATTACAATCTCGTGGTAGATCAACTCTTGTAATCCTCATACTCATCAATATCAATCAAGCAGGATGTAGGGTATTACCTCCATCAAGAGGGCCCGGACCTGGGAAAAACTTCGTGTCCCATGTCTCCTGTTACCATCGACCTTAGACGCACAGTTCGGGACCCCCTACCCGAGATCCGCCGGTTTTGACACCGAAATTGGTGCTTTCATTGAGAGTTCCACTGTGTCGCCATCAGAAGGTTCGATGGCTCCATCCATCATCTGGAATGATGCTTCCCTAGGGGAGGTTTTTCTCCCTGATCAGATCTTCGTATCCAGCGGCTTCACACTGCAGACCAACTCGCTTGGCCATCTAGATCAGATCGACAGCTATGCCCCAGGTCACCAGATTAGTTTTGGAAACTTGGATTATGTCGCTAATATCTGAGGAGACTTGATCTTCCGAGGATTCACGACCCCAACCTCTGCTCTGGCCTTAGAGACAGAGCGCCTCACTAGGACCGAAGATGGGATTTCTAAACCCGCCTGACTATCTATGGCCATTGGGCCCAGTACTGGAGGGCCAGAGGAAGCAGCGTTGCTGACAACCATCACAAAGCCAGAGTCTTCCCCGGACACTGGCTATGAACTCTCGGAGTCAGCATCGTGCGAGCTTGGCCAAGGAATTCCCTTCCTGCCATACTCCATCGATTCTTTTCTCCCTCGACAAACCTCGCCTTTAAGCGAGGCTCTGGACTTGATGCGATCCCTCGTGATTACACAGGAGCAACGTCTAAACTACGCCCAACCTGAACTAGGGGCTGAGAGCGGGGAATTTTATGTCCCACCCACCACCCACTTTATAGCCACTATCGAGCACTTAACAAACATGCTCGATTATGACTCCGAAAACATCGACGGTATGGACGAAGATGCCAGAGAAGAGGAGGCCCAAAACCCGCCATTTAGCGGACGCTGGACGACCACCTCTTCGTATGATGTGTACATGGTGGATACACCCAAAGAAGATAACGACGATGACAAAGAAGACCCAATTGAGGATAAACCTCCTGAGATACAACCAAAGCGCCGACGGCGCCGCTCTAAATCACGCCGCAACAAAGACAGCAATACCAGCACGAGAGACAACAATACTCTGGATGATGCCAAAGACCAAGAAAACCCCATCGAGCAAAACTCTGAACAAGACAATCAGGAGGATGGGCAAGTTAGCCCTGATGAACAGGCTGCAAATGAAGACTCGGAGGACAGTAATTACCTTCCACCCTCCGAGGATGAGGTGAGCCTCGGCAACGAAGACTTCATCGTGCCTGAGGAACCTCTCGAGCAGGAGCGCTTTAAGCAACGGCTAATAGCCACTGCAAGGAGCCTAGAAAAGAAACAACATCAACTTCAAGCTGATCAAGATCTACTCAATGACAGATGGACTACTATCCTGGCAGCCGAGGAATATGGCCTCGTGTGCCCAACCAAAAGTTACCCAAAGCGTAAACTGCTACCTCAATTCGACGACGAGGCATACGAGCCCGTACTAGTAGCATGTAATGCGGCTGACCGACCACCATGTGGCCAGGACAAAGCGGCAACTCAAGCCGAACACCAGCCTGTCCCACTTTGCCGTAAAGATAGAGATAAAACAGCTCGGGAATATACATATGACCTGCGGCATGACCTGAAGAATAAAGCAGGTCCGGCCAGATCGATCTACGGATCGCGGGGGCATGCCCCGACGCGCGATGACGACTATGAAGCCGAACATGGCAAGCACAATCACATCCAGGCCAAAAACTGCAGACGAACTCGATCCGAACTACGTCGCGATCTGGCCCGATATAAAGGCGAAGCACACCCCCTTTGCTTCACTCATGAAGTAATGGAACATGAATTCCCGAAAGGGTTCAAACCCGTGAATATCGAATCATATGATGGAACAACAAATCCCACGTTATGGATTGAAGACTTTATTCCCCATATTCATATGGCCCGCGGTGATGATCTTCATGCCATCAAATACCTCCGCCTAAAACTCAAGGGACCGGCCCGACACTGGCTGAACAACTTGCCTGAAAACTCTATTGGCAGCTGGGAAGACCTAGAAGACGCCTTCCGCACCAAATTCCAAGGCACATACGTCAGACCACCGGATGCTGATGACTTAAGTCATATAGTTCAATAGCCCGGAGAGTCGGCCAGGAATTCTAGGCCAGGTTCTTAACTAAAGAGAACTAGATCATCGACTGCACGGATGCCGAAGCCCTAGCGGCCTTTAAGCATAGCATCCACGACGAATGGCTCGCCCGGCACCTCGGCCAGGAAAAGCCGAAGTCCATGGCGGCCCTCATGGCACTTATGACCCACTTTTGCGCGGGCGAAGATAGCTGGCTAGCCCATAATAATAACAACGCAAGCGAACCTGGCACCTCCGAAACGAAGAATAGCAATGGCAAGACCCGACACAACAGGCATAAGCGTCGAAACAATGGTGACAATACTGATGACATGGCAGTCAACGCCGGATTCAGTGGCTCCAAATCCAGTCAGCGGAAGAAGCCAAATAAAAGAAACAGTTCGGGCTCCTCCAGCCTGGATCGCATACTCGATCGTCCATGTCAGATCCACTGCACCCCTGATAAACCAGCCAATCATACCCACCGGAGTTGGTGGGTCTTCAAATAGGCCGGCAAGTTAAATGTCGAAGACAAGGAGAAGGGGTCGCAAAGCGGGAATGGCGACGAGGAGCCCCATCCATCGAACACACGGGGACAGAAGAAGTTTCCCCTTAGGTCAAAATGGTGAACATGATATACGCTACCCATACCCCCAAGAGGGAGCGCAAGCGTGCGCTCAGGGACGTCTATGCGATAGAGCCAGTCGCCCCAAAATTCAACCCATGGTCGTCCTACCTGATCACCTTTGATCGCAGGGACCATCCGACCTGTATCCGTGATGGCGGTTCAGCCGCACTGGTTCTCGACACAATAATTGATGGATTCCACCTCATACGAGTCCTCATGGACGGTGGCAACAGCCTCAACCTGCTCTATCAGGATACGGTGCGCCAAATGGGCATCGATCCATCAAGGATCAAGCCCACCAAAACTACCTTTAAAGGAGTTATACCATGTGTAGAGGCCCGTTGCATCGGCCCAATCACATTGGAGGTCATCTTCGGATCTCCGGATAACTTCCAAAGCGAGGACTTGATCTTTGATATCGTCCCCTTACGCAGTGGCTATCACGCACTGCTCAGACGAACTGCATTCATGCAATTCACCACGCGGTGTCATCACAGTCAATGGAAACATGAAACGCCCCCTCCGTACCGAGGAGCACACCACGGCCCTGGTAGTAGAAGTATATAGCGGCCTTAACAAGCAGAACCTTAATTCGGCATCCACGCTCCCGGACACTGTCCAACGAGTCTGGACTACTCTGTAGCAGGACAGTCCAGCCCATCAGGAGCTCGACTAGCAATTCGGACTCCGTCTCAGTGTCGACCAAATGGCGGCATACGTACCGCGCGTACATAACTACGCACTCAAAATACCATGGGCACAAACGAGGGCGTAACTAGATTGTGGTCCATCATACGGCTCCAACACATACTTTTCCTTTTCCTTTTTTTTCCATTTTTTGGTTTTTTCTCCATAGGCCCCTCTCGACGGCCTGATAATCGGTCCTTTCGAAGGACGGATATACCAAGGTGGCAAGCAGCACACATGTGTGGGGGAGTCTCTAGATGTTCTTCTTAACGATCATTCGACCTATTTTTAGGACCCGTACATAGCTCCCCCTTAGTCTTGGCATGTTAAATAGCCACTGTTGCTTATCGCACTATTTGAACAAATACGCTTTGATGTATTAATCAAAATTATAATGGAAATACTTTGCGGCCCAACTTATGTGGCACTAGCTTACTACTTCATTTTATTTCCCTATTCTTATCGACTTCATCCATACACTTTGGTATACCGTAATTCGCGAGGGGCTTTATTGCGCTCCATACTACGGCAACAAGTCCGAACACTTTTACAGTATAGTTTGGCCCCCGAATTTAGCATTATACGCATCGGCTCCGAATCATGTCTTTGATCAATAGTTGGGTTGCTCGGCTCCTGTGCTTACTACCTTATGTTCTGCTCTATCGGCTAGGGTAGAAAAGGGAGAACTACTGCGATTGTGTCCTGGTTTATCCGGATGAGAACCTTAGTAGAGAAAGCCAAAAACTTCTGTCATGATGCGGAGTGAGCCGATCAGCTCTTCGGAGGTTAAAATCTCTTGCGTTTTTTCCGCATTATGTGATGGATCGGCCCTTCACCCGATCAGGTGTCTACAACACCCTAGTCCGGACTAATGAATACTAGGGGCTGCACCTACATTTTTATTGTCAAACTCCTATGGCGAAGTCTGGGTGATAAAGCCACATAGTCCAATTGCTTGGTTCGTTGCGCTAAACACCTCCTTCAAGGACCAAATTCCTGGATTAAGAGTGTTTACATTCCATCCCGAACACCCCCGTACTACCTACGTGGGGGCTGAAGCCGACGACTGGCCAACTCTCAGATTTAATAAAAACGGCCGCACAGGAGGAATTGTTTTAAATAATAAACAAGCATTATATTACATAACGGCTTTGTTTCATCACACAAGACAAGATAACATGAATTTATTCATTCGAAGATAATGTCTTTTGAACATTGGCCCTTGCTACGTCTTGAGCTTGCGTTGGTTTTCCCCGAAGAGGAAGGGATGATGCATCAGAGTAGCGTAAGTATTTCCCTCAGTTTTTGAGAACCAAGGTATCAATCTAGTAGGAGGCCACACTCAAGTCCCTCGTACCTGCACAAAACGATAGCTACTCGCAACCAACACGATTAGGGGTTGTCAATCCCTTCACGGTCACTTATGAGAGTGAGATCTGATAGATATAATATTTTTGGTATTTTTGGTATAAAGATGCAAAGTAAAAAGTAAAGGCAAAGTAAAAAAGCAAAGGAAGATTAAAGTAATGGAGATTGATATGATGAGAATAGACCCGGGGGCCATAGGTTTCACTAGTGGCTTCTCTCAAAAGCATAAGTATTCTATGATGGGTGAACAAATTACTGTTGAGCAATTGACAGAATTGAGCATAGTTATGAGAATATCTAGGCATGATAATGTATATAGGCATCACGTCCGTGACAAGTAGACCGAAACGATTCTGCATCTACTACTATTACTCCACTCATCGACTGCTATCTAGCATGCATCTAGAGTATTAAGTTAAAAACAGAGTAACGCCTTAAGCAAGATGACATGATGTAGAGAGATAAATTCATGCAATATGAAATAAACCTCATCTTGTTATCCTCGATGGCAACGATACAATACGTGCCTTGCTTCCCCTTCTGTCACTGGGTAAGGACACCGCAAGATCGAACCCAAAGCTAAGCACTTCTCCCATGGCAAGAACTACCAATCTAGTTGGCCAAACCAAACAGATAATTCGAAGAGACTTGCAAAGATAACCAATCATACATAAAAGAATTCAGAGAAGATTCAAATATTATTCATAGATAGACTTGATCATAACCCCACAATTCATTGGTCTCAACAAACACACCGCAAAAAAGAAGATTACATCGAATAGATCTCCACAAGAGAGGGGGAGAACTTTGTATTGAGATTCAAAGAGAGAGAAGAAGCCATCTAGCTACTAACTATGGACCCGAAGGTCTGAGGTAAACTACTCACACTTCATCGGAGGGGCTAGGATGATGTAGAAGCCCTCCGTGATGACGGCCCTCTTCCGGCGGAGCTCCGGAACAGGCCCCAAGATGGGATCTCGTGGATACAGAAAGTTGCGGCGGTGGAATTAGGTTTTTGGCTCTCGTTCTGATCGTTTGGGGGTACGTAGGTATATATAGGAGGAAGGAGTGCGTCGGTGGAGCACCGAGGGGCCACGAGGCAGGGGGGCGCGCCCTAGGGGGGGGGCGCCCCCACCCTCATGACCTCCTCTTTGACTCCCTGGAGTAGGGTCCAAGTCTCCTGGATCACGTTCGGTGAGAAAATCACGTTCCCGAAGATTTTATTCCGTTTGGACTCCGTTTGATATTTTGTTTCTCCGAAACACTGAAATAGGCAAAAAGCAACAATTCCGAGCTGGGCCTCCGGTTAATAGGTTAGTCCCAAAAATAATATAAAAGTGGAAAATAAAGCCCAATATAGTCCAGAACAGTAGATAATATAGCATGGAGCAATCAAAAATTATAGATACGTTGGAGACGTATCAGCCCTCTAGAATGCGGGACCCCTTGAGGACATCATCAAAATACCGCTCCGGCGTGCGGTGCTCCTTGCCAGCGGGCGGTCCCTCGGTCACAAGCTTGATGGCGTCCATCTTCGTCCATTGTATCTTGACACGGGCAAAGGCCATCCGCGCACCTTTGATGCAGACTGACCGCTTGATGACGTCATGCCGGGGGCAGGCATTGACCAGCCGCTTCACGAGCTCGAAGTAGCTGATGGGTATGTCTTCAGCAGGCCATATCCGGATTATTAAATCCTTCATGGCTACTTCGGCCACCCTATCCAGTTCGACCAGCTGTTTTAGCTTATCGCTAAAGGGCACCGGATGTTCTGGCGCAAGGTATTGCCACCAGAACAACTTCTCCATCGAGCTCCCCTCTTCGGCTCAGAAGAACTCCGCATCAACGGCAACACTGCACGGTAAATCCGCAAACACTCTTGGAGAACTCCAAATCCGGGTTAGTAAGAGACACCTCTTCCTCACATATTTTCTGCGCATAATGAAGGTCTTACCCGCCGCGATTTTTCTGGCCTCTTGGATTTCCTGGAGGGCTCCCTGGGCTTCGACCTAGGCATCTTGTGCGCTTTGGCGGGCCTTGGCGAGTTCGAACTCTTGATTCGCAACGTGGCGCTCCAAGGACTCGTATTTCATCACGCCGTCCTAGAGATCCTGCTGGACCTCACCGACCCTGGACTCATTCTTTTCGCGGGCGGCTTGCTCCTTTGCCGCTCTTTCCTCGGCCTGGACCAGCGCCTTCTTGAGGGCCTCCACCTCAGTCGCCGCTCCTAACAAATATCATGGCACTATGGTCAGCACAAATCATTCATCCTTCCTGGATATACAAAAGGTCATTGCATACCTCGCTTGTCTTCTAGCTACTTTTTTGCACGCTCGAGCTCTTCCTTGGCCCGCACCAAACTCTGCTTCAGTTCGGAGACCTCAGCAGCATGAGAGGTCGCAGCCAGCAACAACGCCTGCTTATTCACATAAGACATATTCGGTTAGTCTCCTACGAAAATTACTTGATCCTGTGTCCGGCTTTTCTTTTCAAACACCGGACAGAGTCTTAGGGGCTATTGTCTATACTATGACATTCTTTTTATATAATTGCATCGCTTACCTCAAAGCCTGTTAGAAGGCTTGTGCATGCTTCGGTCAGTCTACTCTCTGCAGACTGAATCCTCTCAACCACCATACCCATCAGGGTACAGTGTTCCTCAACAATGGAAGCACTTTGTAGCACTTCTTGTAGAGCATCCGGTTCCTCTGGATGGACAGAGGTCACTGATGGAATTGGCGCACCTCCTTCCTTCGAAGGAGGCTGCTTGCTGGATTCCGGAGCCGTATAGGTCTCCGGGATCGTATTTGGCTGGGGGCCAAATTGGATATGGCCCCATCGCCAGTGTCCATGGGGATCTGCTCCCCCATGTGTCCGGCGGCCAAGGTGTCATCCTCTGGTGCCACCGTGACGGCCTCTTGTCCCCCCCTAAACCGAGAGGGTCCTTCGGGACAACATTTCAGCGTCCTCCATAGTCTTGGGTGAGGAGGCCACCGGAAGGGACCCACTGTCCATCACCTTCGGATCCAGCGAGTTTCCAGAAGATGAGGATCTCTCGAGGTCGGAACGAGCCGGACTGCAAGTGCATGATTCAACATGTTAAAATTATGAAGTAAAAGAAGCTGGATATTTGTCTGTGTCTTTGAGTACTTACGATTTGGCCAGGGGCTTATCCCTGGGTCACCACTCGGTGATGCTGTCAATGTCCCACACGGGGTTGTCCGCGGCGGAGGCCTTCCCCTTCTTGGACGCCTCTGCCTCCAGATGCATGGAGGTCGCCCTTTTCTTCCTTCTCCCCCTCGGGGGGAGAATTTCTTTCCTCCTCCTCCTCGTCGTCGGTGACGCGAGGGGAGTGGATTTCGGCGTCTTCGGACGTCATGTCTGAAGTGCACTTATTGCGGAGGCCACCTCTGGTCCCCTTGGCCTTCTTCTTGATCTTCTTCTCTGGCGCTTGATAGGGAGCCGAAACCAGCATCTTCGTCAGAAGCGGGATAGCTGGTTCTTCGGGCAGCGGAGCCGGACACTGAATCCACTCTGCCTTCTTTGTCCAGCCCTGAAAAAAAGAGGGAAGCTTAGGAATCTTCCTTGATTATGCAAGTAAATGATACACCTTGAAATACGGAAAACTTAACACACTAGCGGGATGGGCCAGGTCATGCCCGCGGTCCTCGATAGTCGCCGGCCACATCTCGTTGTCCTTGAAGATCACCTTCCAGATGTCCTCATGCGTAGTGCCGAAGAATTGTTGCAAGGTCTGGTGCTTGGCCGGATCGAACTCCCACAAATGGCAAGTCCGGCTTTGGCACGGAAGGATCCGGCGAGCGAGCGTCACCTGGATCACGTTTACAAGCTTGACGTTCTTGTCCACCATGCTCCTGATGCGCGTCTGAAGCACTGTCAGCTCGTCCGACGAAGACCAGTCCAGGCTCTTCTCTAGCCAGGAGGTGAGCCGCATCGGGGCACCGGACTGGAATTCAGGATCCGTGGGCCAGGTGGCGTCGCGAGGTTCTGTGACGTAGAACCACTATTGTTGCCACCCTTTGAAGGTTTCCATGAAGGTACCGTTGGTCCATGTGACGTTGGGCATCTTGCTCACCATGGTACCTCCGCACTCTGCATGTTGGCCACCCACCACCTTCGGCTTCACGTCGAAGATCTTCAACCACAGTCCGGAGTGGGGTGGGATACGGAGGAAGGCCTCGCACACGAAAATAAATGCCGAGATATTGAGGAAGGAGTTGGGGGCCAGATCATGGAAATCCAGCCCGTAGTAGAACATGAGTCCACGGACGAATGGGTGGAGAGGAAATCCCAACCCGCGGACGAAGTGGGGGATGAACACAACACTCTCATGGGGCTCCGGGGTGGGGATGATTTATCCCTTGGTCGAAAGCTAGTTGACGATTTCCTTGGCTAAGTACCCGGCCTCCCGGAGCTTGGTGATGTCCTTCTCCTTAATGGAGGAAACCAACCACTTGCCCCGCGCTCCGGATCCGGACATGGCTAGAGTGCTTTTTTGAGGTGGAAAGGATGAAAGCTTGGGCACTGGAGCTCGAGAATGGATGGGCAGAGAGAAGGAAGGCATGGGTGAAAGAGGTGAATCCTTATCCCTTTATAAAGGATGTGAATATCAAGCGCCTCCCGAGTCGCCTTAAAACTCGCCTATTCCAAGGGTCGTGTAGATGACGCGGTTGGATTACCCACGCCTGTATTGATGAGAATCCCGCAATAAGGGGACACGATCTCTGGTTTGACAAGACTTGCCAATGAAACCGCATCCTGAAACATGGAGCGGGAGGCTAAAAAACTGGTTCGAAATAATGACCGGGCTGCGACGTGATGTCACACTACAAAAGTTGTCAATGGATTGGACTCATAAAATATTATACTCTCAGCGTGTGTGTGGAACTCATTTTGCAGAGCCGAACACGTTTTCTGTGTTCGAAGGCTGTTTTGGAGTATTCGGAGACAATCTGTGCGCCAGACACATCGTCATTGAAGCCTGGTTCAGGGGCTACTGAGGGAGTCCTGGATTAAGGGGTCCTCGGGCATCCGACCTATGGGACATGGGCCGAACTGATGGACCATGAAAATACAAGGCAGAGGACTCTCTCCCGTGTCCGGATGGGACTCTCCTTGGCGTGGATGGCAAGCCTGGCGTTTGGATATGAAGATTCCTTTCTCTGTAATCGACTTTGTACAACCCTACCCTCCTCCGGTGCCTATATAAACTGGAGGGTTTAGTACGTAGAGGCAATCATAATCATACATGCTAGACTTCTAGGGTTTTAGCCATTATGATCTCGTGGTAGATCAACTCTTGTAATCCTCATTCTCATCAATATCAATCAAGCAGGACGTAGGGTATTACCTCCATCAAGAGGGCCCAAACCTGGGTAAAACTTCATCTCCCCTGTCTCCTGTTACCACTGACCTTAGACGCACAGTTCGGGACCCCCTACCCTAGATCCGGCGGTTTTGACACCAAAAATAGTGCCCAGTGCCCAGTGCCAGCTGCTATTTTTTGCTTGTTTTTTACTTTGTAGCTAATCAATACCAAACAGAGTCCTAACACAGCAAAACTTTTTGGAGATTGTTTCTAGACCAGAAGGAATAAATTGGGCCAAAGAAGTACCAGAGGGGTGACCCGAGGGGGGCACAACCCATCTGGGCGCGCCAGGGGGCCCAGGCGCACCTTGGTGGGTTGTTCCCACCTCGGTGCCCGCATCGCGTCTTTGCTCTATAAATATCCCGAAAATCCAAAAACCCTAGGGGAGTCGACGAAACAGAATTCCAGCCGCCGCAAGTTCCAGAACTACCAGATCCAATCTAGACACCATCACGGAGGGGTTCATCTTCCTCATTGGTGCCACTCCGATGATGCGTGAGTAGTTCATTTTAGACCTACGGGTCCGTTGGCAGTAGCTAGATGGCTTCCTCCAATACTGCAGAATGCTGCTAACGCGACACTACGATCAGCGGTCCTTTGACGAAACTGTTCGTGATGCATTAATCGCAAACAGTGATGTAAAAAACCCATCAAAAAAGATGCAAAACATTTGCGATGGCAGGTACATCAAACACGGTTCATATTATAATTGCGTGTGTGGTGCTGGTCATACAGTTGACCCAGACGAAGTATTTGCATTTAGACAGAACAACAAAAACGGGCGACCATATCAATGTGTGTGCGATATACGACATATATTTCGCTCTGATGAACTATTTGCTATTAGGGAAAGCAACAGAAGCGGTCAACCAGATCAAGGTGTGTGTGGTATACGGCATATGGTTCACTCGAATGAACTATTTTCGATTAGGGAAGAGAACATAAACGGTTCAACTTAACAAGATGTGTGTGATACGTGGCAAACAAGCCTAGAGGTTAATTTGAGAACAAGTACAGAGAGGTTAATTTGACATACATGACTTATAAGTTTCACAGAAATCATATCACTTTTTTGGAAAGCATTTAATTGCGTTGAATGTATATAGTGCTCCGTCCTATTAGTTGAGTTAACATTGAGGTGCATGTTATGGAAACATGTCGCAAAGTAACGGGATAGACCTTCATTCAAGCCAATCAATATGTGTTCAAAAAACAAAAATTATCAAAAAGTAACGAGATAGACCTTCTTCAAGCCAATCAGCATGTCTTAAAAAACCAAAAATGTCAAAAATTACAAAACAAGGACCTCGGGGTTAATTCAACTAATAGGAGGGAGCACTGTATACATTTAAGACAATTAAATGTTTAGAGTGACCAATCCTATCCGTTAATTTAACATCGAGGCCACTTCCCATCTGGTCATCCATCTGATGAATACTCAAGCCTCAGCATAGTTAACTTGGGAGTTCTATTAGATGAGCTATCGGTAGGGAAGCTAGTCCTTGCTATTGTAGGAATCCTCTTTGCATCCTTCATTGCGCACTTGGATGGCTGACAGTTTCCGCCCAATGGTCAATGCCACGTCCACCGCCACCCGAAGGAGGGAGGCGGAGGTGGAGGCCCGCATGTGCGCCAGCGACCTTGCATGCTACATCGAGTTCCTGCTGGAGGAGGAGGAGCGCCTCGTCGAGCATGCAAAGATCCTTACAGCAGCCATGGCCGCAGCACACACCGACACAAAGGTGAGGAATCAAGAGATCTATGAGCAGTCCATCTGCTGCGAGAGGGGTCGTCTGGAGCAGCATAGGGCGTTCAAGGTGAACATTGCTGAAGGTGCAGCAGCAGCAGGCACCGTATTGCAGTTGTCTAGCTCGTTGGTAGGCTCCTCCTCCTCTTCCTCTTACTGAGCGTGCTCTGCAGAGGAGAGGCTGCCGGAAGTAGTACGAAGCCCCTCCGTAGTAGTAGTATTATTTAGGGGCTATTTTCTTCAGTTCATCTGACTATAGATGTGGTGGAACTATGCAACATACTTAAAATTAGCTAGTATATATAGTTGAACTAGCTATTTCAGTACGTGGTTGGCAATAATTGGGGAAAAGTTTGGTCGGTTCAGCTGTCGAGTTGAACTGTTTGTGTAAATTAAGAATGACTGCTTAATCTATGAATGAAATCTATGCTTAATTACTGAATTTTAGATGCAAAAATTAGATAGTGCTTGTGATTTTTAGCTGCATATTTTGACAAATTGCAGTGTTACAAGGATTGACAAATGGCAATGTTACTAGGTCAAAAAATGTCAATCTTTCGAGTTTAACAAATGGCAATATACCCAATATGACATATGCAAATCTTACCAAATTGTCCATACGTGGTTGTGTCGGGGAAACTGATCCACGAACACCAATGGGGCTGGCGGACCGGGCCCCTTTCGGTTCGGCGGGGGGCGGAGATTGCACGAAGAGCAGATCGAGGTGAAGCACACGAGCAGTTTACCCAGCTTCGGAGCTCTCTGGAGAGATAACACTCCTACTGCTGCTTGTCTGGTTCTATTATGTTCTTGCTCGCGAGAGCTAAGTGTTTTCTGGCTCACGAATGAATCGAACCTCGCGAACCAGTCGAACCGAACCCCCTCTACGTTGCGCATGGGCCTCCTTTTATACGCTAAAGGGGTCACCGACAGGTGGCAACGCAGAGAAGGGTACAAATGTAAAAAGTGAGGTGGTTGGTACAGTTACTTGTACAGTGCACCCTACCTAACCCTAACGGTAGGGGACAAGGGCATTAAATGCCCGTCTGAGTCGCCCAAGCAGTGCAGAAAAGGACCATTAGGGGCGCCACCGTTCGCCACGATGGCGATCTTGTCAGCTTCACATGCCACTGTGCACCGCTGGCTGCACAGCCTCCCGCCACGCGCGCCTGGAGAGGGCCCTAGAGCGACATGTTGGTGGATGCGCTGGAGCGTGGGCACAGAGTGGCCGCCTGCCGCGGCAAGCGCCTTGCCGCTGCTGTTATCTTGTCGGGTCCGGAGGCTTGTCGCTCACCGGGCCTCGAGGTACCTTGGTTGGTCTTCCCGGCAAGCTCCTCTTGCCGAGGCCTTGTTGCCTTGCCGGAGCGCGTGGCGCCTCGCGGCAAGTTCCTTGGAGTGCCTCGGTTGGCCTTCCCGGCAAGCTCCTCTTGCTCATGAGCTTAAATACTTTGTTCTTGAATGGCCCCAAGGGAACCATGGAGGATCTTGGCGTTCGCCCGGCAAGCCTTGCCACGGGGTGCTGCAACTGCCCGTGCACAAGTTCGGGGTACTAGGGTACCCCTATTCTAGTACACCGACAGGTTGCACATGGGTCATCCAAAAAATCGCTGCATTGAAGGGCGGTACAAATCCTACTTGCCATATTTATTCTTGGCTTAGCACCTAAGTATCGCTTTGCATATCTTATTCAATTTGAACCGTTTGCGTTGAAGAGATGCACAAATCCTGCGCGACAAATTTTCCCTTGGCTTACTGCGGAAGACCATAGCTCTCACTTTGCATACAGGTGTTCTATCTAAAACGTTTGCAATGAAGAGCTGCACAAATCCTGCTCGGCACATTTTCCCTTGGCTTACTGGGAAGCTATCAGTTTACATACGGGTGTTCTATCTAAAACATTTGTGACCAAGAGCTGCACAAATCTTGCTCGGCACATTTTCGCTAGGCTTCCTAGGGAAGCTGTCTGTTTGCATATGGGTGTTCTAACTAAAACGTTTGTGATGTGTGTTTTATATTTAAAACCGTATTAAACTGTGCCTTGGGGCGCCATTAATGGAGAGGATGCGAGCAAGGCGGGTGGCCATGGAAGTCAAAGGGTTTGCTTCCCAGTGAGCCTGCGTGGCGTACAGCTTGCACGCTTCCCAGTTAGTCTCCTATTTAGTCAAGCATCTGTCCGCACGACACCTCCAAGCCATTAGAAGAGTGAGGCATGGCGTCACGTGAATGGTTAACAAAACTCACATGATTTAAATTATGCAAAACGTTTAAGATGTTAAAGTGGCAGCTATTTATTTGAAAATGCCTTTGTTGGCTATTATTCGAGTGCGCCTTCTCTCAAAATGGACACGAAAAATACCACATCACGTCAGGTGTCATTCCATGATAGCATCTCAAGTTTCATGAATTTGAGACGAGTTTTGGATTTACGAGAATATAAAAACAATGTATCTCAATGTTTTGCCGGCAATCAACAGTCCCCTGGTGTTTGAAATTCATTCCCATTTCTTGCATGGGACCTAAGCATGCACCCAAGGACACATATTTGATTTTTCAACCAATTTATATGCATTGGAGCATGCACATGTAGTTCAAATTTGAATTATGCACATAAAATACCTAGAAAACCCAGTTAATGTATAAAAATGTCCAAACGAACCCCGATAAATTCCAAAATCTAACACAACACTCCTGTTGTTCTATGTTGACACTATAATTCTTTTGAAAGGTATTCTTCACAACAACCCATGTACATAAATAAAGGGGAAAGGTACATAGTTGGCTTACACTCGCCATGTCACACAAATACATAAATAAGTCATTACATTCATCCAATACACTCAAGGTCCGACTAGGGAACCAAAATAAAGATCAACCCCCAAATGCGACAAAGTCCCCGATCGCCCCAACTTGGCACCACTACTGATCATCTGGGAAAGACACATAGTAACCACGAGAGTCTTCATCGAACTCCGACTTGAGCTCGGTCATATCATCTGGAACGGTATCATAGGTCCCTACATCTGGTTTTGGAAGTAATTTGTGAGTCACGGGGACTCAACAATCTCACACCCTCGCGATCAAGACTATTTAAGCTTATAGGAAAGGTAAAGGTATGATGTGGAGCTGCAGCAAGAGACTAGCATATATGGTGGCTAACATACGCAAAAGAGAGCGAGAAGAGAAGGCAAAAGCATGGTCGGACAACTATGATCAAGAAGTGATCCTAGAACAACCTACGTCAAACATTACTCCAACACCGTGTTCACTTCCCGGACTCCACCGAGAAGAGACCATCATGGTTGCACACGCGGTTGGTGCATTTTAATTAAGTTAAATTTCAGGTTATCTACAACCGCACATTAACAAATTCCCATCTGCCCATAACCGCGGGCACGGCTTTCGAAAGTTCAAATCCCTGCAGGGGAGTCCCAACTTATCCCATCACAAGCTGTCACGGTCAACGAAGGATGTTCCTTCTCCCAATACAATCCGATCAGACTCGGCATCCCGGTTACAAGACATCCTCGACAATGGTAAAACAAGTCCAACAACACTGCCTGAATGTACCGACAAATCCCGATAGGAGCTGCACATATCTCGTTTTCAGGGCACACTCAAATTGTCCAAACGTCCGGTAGGCCAGCCCAGAGTTGCCCCTTGTGGCCACCGGCGGCTGACAAGGTGGACCAACACTCAGAGGAGCACTGGCCTGGGGGGTTTAATAAAGATGACCCTTAGGCTCCATAAACCCAAGGGAAAAAGAGGCTAGGTGGAAAATGGTAAAACCAAGGTTGGGCATTGCTGGAGGAGTTTTATTCAAGGCGAACTGTCAAGGGGTTCCCATTATAACCCAACCGTGTAAGGAACGCAAAATCTGGGAACATAACACCGATATGACGGAAACTAGGGCGGCCAGAGTGGAACAAAACACCAGGCATAAGGTCGAGCCTTCCACCCTTTACCAAGTATATAGGTGCATTAAGATAAACAAGATAATATTATGATATCCCAAAAATAAACAAGTTCCAACAAGGAACGATCTCCAATCTTCACCTGTAACTAGCAACGCTATAAGAGGGGCTGAGCAAAGCGGTGACATAGCCAAACAATGGTTTGCTAGGACAAGGTGGGTTAGATGTTTGACATGGAAATTTGGGAGGCATGATAAGCAAGTGGTAGGTATGGTAGCATAGGCATAGCAAAAGAGCGAGCATCTAGCAAGGAAAGATAGAAGTGATTTCGAGGGTATCGTCATCTTGCCTGCAAAGTTCTCAGAGTTGCCTTGATCCTCGTAAGCATACTCAATGGGCTCCTCATTCACGTACTCGTCTACCGGCTCTACCCAAGCAAGAACAACAAGCAAAAGGAACACAATCAACCATGTGCAATGCTCAAGCAACATGATGCAAACGTGGTATGATATGCAGGATGTGATATGCGATGCATATGCAAGATTTTGAAAGGAATGATTGAACCTGGCCTCAAATTGGAAAACCAAGAGTGCCACTGGAAAGGTGAGTTGATTTCGGTCGAAATCGATATAAAGATCACCGGAATCGGATGCACGGTTTGGAAATGGCAAGCAAAACAAATATGGCACTGGTCTGCGATAATCAGCAAGTAGCCTCCTAGATGCATCAAAATAAATAAGCTACTGCACTCAAACATGGCAATAAAATATATGGCAAGGATCCACTCATGAAGCTTGACAAAAGATGAACACTGAGCTACGGCTAATTCACTAATTAATAGGTTCAAATAAGCATGGAAAAAGTGCAAATGATTACTGGTTTCAGACTTAGTGAAATTAACAGCAAGTCAAGAATTTATCATCGGGAAGCAATGTTTAGAGCACGAAAACTACATGCTACAGGAACATATCATGGCAAAGCAAGACATGGCGTGAAGCTACTCAAAGCATATAACAAAAGTCCCTTAGTGACCATGAGTCAAAAGGGATCAGAAAATACAATTGCAAGCATGTGAACATAGCAAAAACATAAACAGATTCAGACTGAAAAACTGGAGCATGGCAAAACAGTTATCAAGTAGGCATGTTTACGAGCTCGATGCACTCACTACGAGGCATTGCATGACAAACTAAGTATACACCCAGCAAATAGACATGGCATAAAAGCTAGACATGGCAAGAACAACAACATAGCATGCACGGATCAATAACAACAAGCTCGGCAAAATTGCTAAACATGTTAACAATCTGCCAGGAACATTTTATAGCAAAAGTAGAGCTCGATTGACTCAAGCTAGGGTTCTCCATAATTGCAAACAAAGATATGGATGGATAGAGCACAACATTATCTACAAAACATCCTTACTGATCATCCTCAAAAGAGGCACCGATCACTAGGAAACAACAGGAACATATGGCATAAAAACAATAACAGGACAAGGACTTAGTGAAATTCTAAATCCCTGAAATCAGCATCATTGAGTAAGCTACTTTGCATGCTTGTGCTAGTCACCAAAAAGATCACAAAAATACATGGCATACACCTCTGTAAAGATGGCATGGCATATAACAAAACACATCTAGAGCTCGGGATCATAGCATGCACACATTAAACATGGCAAAAATGACAAAGTGCATTTGCAGAAACTTGTCTGAAATAATCATCACATTGCCCTCTTCCAACAGCATTTCGGGCATCAAGAAGAGCTCAAATGAAAATGATGCAGTGAGATGAAATGATGTACTCATCGAGACGAACATTTTGATATGCTACATGCACGAATCGGAGCTACGAATGCAGAGTTATGGCATGTCAAAGATTGCAAAAATCTAGGGTTTCGGGGAGGAAAAAGTCAACCGAGGAGAAACTGGATCCAGATCTGGCCGGGGGCACTGTAGCTGCGCACGTCGCCCGAGGTTCATCGGAGAAGATGGGGTCGCCGGAGTAGAGGTCGCCGGGGCCGGAGCTCGGAGGTCGAGGAGGAGGTGCGCCGGCGATGAGGGAGTCCGGACGGCG